>NC_057419.1:44186894-44210659 GCF_019320065.1 Cervus canadensis
GAGGGTGGGATATTTCAAAAGAACAGCATGTATACTATCTATGGTGAAACAGATCACCAGCCCAGGTGGGATGCATGAGACAAGTGCTCCGGCCTGGTGCACTGGGAAGACCCAGAGGAATCGGGTGGAGAGGGAGGTGGGAGGGGGGATCGGGATTAGGAATACATGTAAATCCATGGCTGATTCATATCAATGTATGACAAAACCCACTGGAAAAAAAAAAACTAATTACAAAAAAAAAAAAAACTAATTACAAAAAAAAAATAAAATAAAATAAAAGGTTTTTCAAAGTAATTCATATTCTAAGTACACTCACACTGGACCTGTATGTAAGAAATTAAATTCTATTGTGTCAAGCCTTTGAACATTTGAGAGTTTTTCTTAATTGAAATTAGTGTCATCTTAATATACTGCTGATTATGATTATTAAGGCACATCTTTTCAAATTAATTCTATTCCATGAACATATAGTTGGCCACTCAATCAAGAAAAGATTGCATATTTGTTATAAGTTGTCATAAGAGAGCCAGAAAAAGTTGACCAGCTGTTCTCTTTTTTATAATTAGTTCTCCAAAATTAAACTCTAAGTTATTCTCTACTTTTTTCAATTATTTTAATCTTTACAACTATATTGTAAGTATAAGAAGATCATTAAGATGTGGGGTACTAGAGAAGTCTAAAAGCTAAATCTGAGCAGGACCTTGAATGACAGGTGACAGATCTAATATAATAAATTCAGATGCCTTTGGGGACAGGGAAGTAATACACATGATTGACTTGAGTTTGAGTAAGTAGTAGGGAGTAGTAGGGCCTACCAGGAACTGAAGAATTCATGTTTATATATATATATATATATATATATATATATATATATATATATATATATATATTACTAAAAGGCAAGAAGTCTGCCATTAAAATGGTCTAAGGGTGAGAGACTGTGACCACCAATAGAGATAAAAATGAAGAGGATACCAGAATACCTTTCACGTATGAGGAACCTCCAGATGAAAGGTAGGTATAAGGAGAGCAGGTTCAGAGGATGATGGAAATCCAGCCTGGGTTTTTAAGAAGAGAAGGTAGCATGCCTAGGTCATCAGACTCAGAAGGGATTTGGTGATCCTGTAATTGAGTGGTATGCAGTGTGACTTTTCATTGCCCAGGGGTTCATAGAACCCTCCCAAGGCCTGAGGAGAGGAATCCCATACTCACCTCCCAAATCCATTTTTTTTTTTGATGGTATATCCCTGTGAGAGGTTATTTGAATAAATAGTTCTGTGGCCAAAAAAATGGTTTGAAAAACACTGATTTAAGACCCCTAAGTCTTTTTATCTGTTATAAGGAGGCCCAAGGAGTGACTTGTTTAAGGTTCCAAACTTATGTAGGTTTCCTTAGCCTTGACCCCAAGCCAGTGCTCTTTCTACTATTACAGGTCCAGATAGACTTGGAACAAATATGCTTCTTGGGAGGACTTTTATTTTACTATTCCTTGCTCTCTGAGTTCCATGGCAGGTGTTGATCAAGAATTTAGGAAGAAGGTAAGACTTTGAATTAGTTTCTTAGGCGAATGAAACATCTGAAAGCAGGTTTTAATAAATAGTAAAGAACAGTGGACATTTGCAGGACTGGCAATAACAACAACAACAGTATCAATAATAAGTTAAATTTAATGAATAGTTGTTATGTGTTCAGCACTATCTCAAGTACCTTATATTTCTTGTTTAATCCTCACAACAACCCTTCTAGGAAACAAGTGTTCAGTTCAGTTCAGTTTAGTCAGTCAGTTGTGTCAGACTATTTGAGACCCCATGAACTGCAGCATGCCAGGCTTCCCTGTCCATCACCAACTCCCAGAGGGCACCCAAACCCATGTCCATTGTGTCGGTGATGCCATCCAACCATCTCATCCTCTGTCGTCCCCTTCTCCTCCTGCCCTCAATCTTTCCCAGCAATTGTTATCCCCATTTAATAGCAAGGAAATAGCACCTAATTAGCAGCTTCTCTGGTGGCTCAGACTGTAAAGAATCCTCCTGCAACGTGAGAGACCTGGGTTTGATCCCTGGGTTGGGAACATCCACTGGAGGAGGGCATGGCAACCCATTCCAGTATTCTTGCCTGGAGAATCCCATAGACAGAGGAGCCTGGTGGGCTTTAGTCCCTGGGACAAAGAGTCAGACACAACTGAGTGACTAAGCACACAACACCTAATTAGATAAGTTAAGAAATTTTCCCAAAGTCAAATTATATTATTATTAATTATAGAATTATTAATATATTGTTGGAATTTCTTTGAAAGCAGCTCAGGGCCTGGATAAGCCTATTCCCCTTCACTGTTTTGTCCAGAGCTGTATCTACTGCTGTGAGAATATTAGCCTTTTGTTAATGGGGCAGTTACTCCCAGTCACCTCCCTCAGACACCCTCCTCCAGATAGCCTTTGGAAAATGGGCTCTTCTTGATTCCAATAAAAAGGGCTTAGCAGATATAGGTGCAAACATTCCTATAGAGATAGCATGTCAATGTCAAGGCAATAAAACCACAAGAACACCAGGAAAGAGGGAACCCAGCTGTAGTTTGCCCTCATCAAATGACTCAGATAGTTTTCAGATGTGGTGGGTGGGATGAAACTCAAAGCTGGTTGAACTTCAAACATTTCCCCCTCTGTTTAATACATCCTGTGTGTTCTCCAGCAGAAATGCAATCCCTTATAGTTCCGAGATTCAACACAGTTGTTGCTTTTAAGTATATTTGAAGTCCCAGAGGCCCCTTGGGCAAATCCTTTTAAGTGAGAAAGCTACATTTTACTGAGTCAGATAACTCAATTTTGAGTTCCAAGAAGCTTGGGTGTGATTTGAAA
Source organism: Cervus canadensis (assembly GCF_019320065.1). NCBI lineage: Eukaryota > Metazoa > Chordata > Mammalia > Artiodactyla > Cervidae > Cervus > Cervus canadensis. Next base: position 44,189,750 of record NC_057419.1, read on the forward strand.
CTTCCAACCATTAAAGTATGAGCTGGTGCGAAAGGTGGAAAAGTGCATCACATCTTTGTCTGACACCAGAAGCTGGGAACGCCCCTCACCCACCTACAATTTCAATGTATATGAAGCAAGAAAGGCCAATTCCCACACAATCAGGATGGGAGATTTAGTTCCTGCTCCTTTTCTCTCATCCACTAGAGAAGGAAGTGGTAGGATTAGCACTCCTGGATCTAGATTGCAGCTTGATAGTGTCTGGACTACAGCATCCTATGGTACACTGATAGGGATTACTGTTTGAGGTGGAATCCAATTTCTGCCACTTTCAAACTGTGTAACTTCAAGAGTCACTGAATGCTCTGTGTTTCAGCTTTCTCACATCTAAAATGAGGATAATAGTAGCTCCCACCTCATTAGGTTGTTGAGAAACTTCTATGAGTTAATCATATAATGTGCACAGGCCCATGCCTGGCACATTGTAGGAACTCAATAAAGGTTAATGACATTAAAGCTATAATAATCTATTTTGAAGAGGTTCTGGGGACACAAAGGAATCCTAAGGCTCTAGAGCTCTGGCCTTGATTTTGTCTCTTAGCAGCTCTCCAAATCATGGGGGCTAGTTTACAATGAGAGTAAGAGGTCATTTGGGAATGGTCTGATCCATTATGACTGTTGATGTGGTCTCAAACTTGTTCTGACAGAATGACTACAGTCTCCTGGTACTATTTCAGGCCCTATATATGAACACTAAAGGAAGAAATGCTATAACATAAAGCGTCACTGTAACTCAAACCACATGGTAAATATGGGTAGAATGCTAGCTGATGGTCGAGCAAGATGACGACACAACTCAGGTAATGCTAATGGAAGTTGCATTTGAGGGAGGATATAGATTCTGAATGGAAAGATCTCCTGGAGGAGGGCATGGCAACCACTCCAGTATTCTTGTATGGAGAATCCCTAGGACAGAAGAGCCTGGCAGGCTAGAGTCCATAGCGTCACAAAGAATCAGATATGACTGAAGCGACTTAGCATGCACACACGCATAGATTCTGAATATGGGTCATTGGCTGAAGTGCTAACTAATTCTGGGGGCAGAAGGAATCCTGTACTGCAGGGTTCCCAGCCTCTGGGATCTAATAACTAATGATCTGAGCTAGAGCTGATATAATATAATAATAATAATAGAAATAAAGTACATAATAAATGTAATGCATTTGAATCATCCCAAAACCATTTCCCCACCCTTGCCCTGTTCTGTAGAAAAACTGTCTTCCACAAAATCAGTTTCTGGTGCCAAAAAGTTTAAGGACCACTGCTGTAGTGGATTTCTGTTCAATGAAAAGAAGTCACACAGTATTCAATGAACACCTTCTAAACACCTACACTGTACTTGGTATGTTGTAAGATGATTATTTCCACAAATATTAACTGAATACCTACTATATACCAGCATACTTCAAGGCCCTAGGTATTCAACAGTGGATAATTTAGGTCAAAATCCCTACCCAAATGGCAGTTATATTTCAGTAGAACAGGCAAACTATCAATAAGATAAATAATTAAAATATCTAGTATTATTACTTATAGACAGCAATAAGTGCTGAGGTGAAAAATAAAGCAGGTTATGGAGATGTGTGTGTTTGTGTGTGTGTGTGTGTGTGTGTGTGTGTGTGCACGCTCAGTCATGTCTGACTCTTTGCGACTCCATGGACTGTAGCCCTCCTGGCTCTTCTGTCCATGGAATTTTCCAGGCAAGAATACTGGAGTTGCTTGCCATTTCCTTCTCCAGGAGATCTTCCTGATCCAGGGATCAAACCCACATCTCTTGTGTCTCCTGCATTCACAGGTGGATTATTTACCACTGTGCCACCTGGGAAGCCCCTAGGTAATGGAGATACAAAGTGTCAAAGATGGAGTGATGATTGCATTTTAGATAGACCTGAAGGAGCTGAGGGAGTATGCCATATGAATACTCAGAGAAGGAACATTCTATGCAGAGGAAAGAGCAGATGCAAAAGCTCTAAGGCAGAAGTGTGCATGGAATGGTCAGAAAATGACAAGAAAGCTTCAGGGTCTTTGCACGGTAGGAGATGAGGTTAGAGATTTGGTGACTGACTAGATCTTGTAAGGCCTGCTAGATTATTGTAAGGACTTTTAAATTACACACAGTGTGATCTAGGAAGTCACTGTAGGGTTATAAGCAAAGAAACAATATGTTCAGCCTATGCTTGGTAGGATTACTTTGGCTACTGTGTTTAGAAGAAAATGACAGAAGTAACAGAGGCTGTTGAAGCAATCTAAGTGCAAAATAAGAGTTGCTTGGTCTAGAGATATGATAGTAAAGCTGGTAAGAACTGGTCAAATGGCAGATATATTTGAAGGAAGATCCATCAGGATTTTCTGATGAACTTGCCATGCAGTGTGAAAAAGAGGAGTCAAGGACGCCTTCAAGGTTTCTGGCCTGAATGACTAGAAGATTGCAACTGTCATAAACTGACTTTGATGGTGGAAGGGAGACTTCAGTAGGAAGAGATTAGGAGAAAAAGATCAGAAGCTCAGTTAATTTGCATATAGATGTGAGGCAGATGGACACATCTGAAGTTCAAGAGAAGTTCTGAGATAGAGATTTAAGGTAGAGACTCATAGAAAATTATGAGATTGAATGAGACCATCAAGGCAGTGAGCATATCCAGAAAGGAAAAAAGTTCAATGATTAAGCCCTGTGGCTTCATTTAGACGTCAGTGGGAGGAGGAGGAAGTAGCAAAAATGATGGTGAAGAAGCATCTAATAAGGTAGGAAGCAAGCAGGAGAGTGTGGTGTCCTGGAAAACAAGTGAAGAAAGTGTGTCAACAGGAAGAGAGCACTTGACTGGGTAAAATGCTGCTGATCTACCAAGTAAATGCAGACTCAGAATGGACTAATGGAGAATTCCATGGATTGTGTATAGTCCATGGGGTCGTCAAGAGTTGGACATGACCGAGTGACTTTCACTCTCATGAGCTTCCTTAGTGGCTCACTGGTAAAGAATCTGCCTGCAATGCAGGACACCCAGGTTCCATCCCTGGGTCAGGAAGATTCCCTGGAGAAGGGCATGGCAACCCACTCCAGTATTCTTGCCTGGAGAATCCCATGGGCAGAGGAGCCAGGCAGGCTGCAGTCCATGGGGTCACAAAGAGTCAGACATGACTGAAGTGACTAAACCACAACAACAAAGGAAAAATGATCTGGAAGAGATAATGAAGAGGAAGGATGAAACCACCTCACATCTAGACTCAGTGATATGAAGGATCTGGGAGAGAAAACAGCCATCAGTTGAGGAGGCTGCAAGGAATTAGTGACCTCTGAGGAGAGCTAAGTTTCAGTTGGAACAAGAAAATGAGGGGTCAGTCGAGGAAGTGTGAGGGGATATGGGGAATTTGCCTGATGATTGGTCCAGAACTTTCAGGAGATGGGGCAGAGGGAGGAGAGATGGAGTCTAGAGCAACAAGAAGATTATATGCCATGGGATGAGAGTGGGAGGAGGGGACTGAAGCTCTTGATTTATGCTGGTGACTGACATGAGCAGGAATATAAAACTCAATAATCCAAAGTAGACAGTGCTTGTAAGGTCAGGCATTCGAGAGGAGTGTTGGGAGAATATGAAATTTGGAAGCAATATCTTGACTCTTACTGGTGGAGAATGGAGCCTGCACCAATGAAACTTTGCTCCCAGCATGTTGGGCTTCCTCTCTCTAATGTAACTGAGGGACTAAAGGAGAGGTGATCTTACATTGAATTCACAGGAAATCTCTTGACCCTTGGTGATGGTTGCTAGCTCAGCCAATACAAGAGCTGCATATATTTCCCAACTTCAGCTGCTGAGGGGTTACCACTACAATGGGCACACTGGGCAGCCACTTATGCCCAATCTTCTTTCTCAGACTTCTGACAAAAAGCCAACGTAGAACCATTCCCTTGATCATTGGACCTTATTCATTTCTTAGGAATATCCCCTCTGGTCGTTCTCTGCCAGCTTTGTTCCAGACTTGTCCAAATGTATTTTCTTGTGGCTGAAAGGGTTTAAACGCTCTGACATTTCAATCTGGCAATACGGCTGAATGAACTTCCATAGTGTTTGGCACAGAAGTGTTGCTTAATTCTTTTCTGACTCTGATCACCAAGCAGAAACCTAAGAAGTGGCAGGTACTTACTCCCTAGGGAGATACAGAAAGCTAATTTTTGCTCATGATTACAGGGCATTGTGGATGCAGGGCTTCCCAGGTGGTGCTGGTTATAAGGAACCTGCCTACTAATGCAGGAGATGGAAGACGCAGGTTCGATCCCTGGGTCAGGGAGATCTCCTGGAGGAGAGCATGGCAACCCACTCCAGTATTCTTGCCTGGAGAATCTCATGGACAAAGGAGCCTGGAGGCCTGTAGTCCACAGGGTCACAAAGAGTCAGACACAACTGAAGTGACTAGCATGCTAGCACACACGTAGATGCAAAGATATCCTGAGTTCAGTGGCAAATAGTGGGTATTACTTTGCCTGAAAATTAGTAGAGATTCAGAATTTTGAGAGGTCTAAAGCCTTCAGGACACCAACACGACTTTAAGATTTTCCCCGAGATGTTCAAAAGTGCTTCACAGCTGACTCTCTGTCCTTAAGCTCCGACCCTATTATCAGAATACTGCTAACATAATACCAAAACATAAAGTTACCTACTCAGATTATACTGGAGAAATTGCATGTGTCTAGCACTTAGTAATTTAGAGTTTAAACACCTGAAGTATATTGTTTGGTAATAAGTGCAATATATACTAATCTTCATTTTACAGATGAGTAAATTTCTCTGTAACTCCTCAGGTGGGACTTACTTCCACTAAACTATACCATTTTTTTTTTCACTCATTCGTTCATTTATTCAATATGGCTTCATTTAGCCTAGTAAGGGCTAATCAATATTTTCATAGCCAATACTTCTGTTTAAGACTTCAACATTTAAACAAATAGCTACTCAATTCCTACTATTTATGATATTGTATTAAGAACTATTACTAGAAGATACAAAGATGCCTAGAATATGGACTCTGTCCTAAATAAGCTCAAAATCATATTTACAATGTTTATTCTAAACTTCTCAACTGAAACTCAAGCTGAGATGTATATCAGTCTTTTTTCAGCTTTTTTCAGGGTATCTGTATTGGTTAAAGTAACCCTAAATGCTGCAATAAATAAATCCAAACATATGTAATACTTCCAACATAATAGAAGTGAATTTCTTGCTATGTTAAGTCCAAAATGGGTGGTTCAATTGGTGGGCAGCAATCCTCCAAGTAGTGATTCAGAGATCTAGGCTTCTTCCATGATGGTAGGCATCTCAGCATGCTGAGCTCATTTATTTTAAGTCGGTTGAAAGGCAAACCACAGGGAGGGTAGCATGTGAGAGGATATTATGGGACAGATATGAAAGTGACACATAACAGTTCCCAACAAGCTATCAACTAGGACTTAGTCACATGACCATGCCTAACCTCAAGAGATGCTTGAAAATGTGATCCAGGGTTGTGCTCATGAAGTCAAGGAAATGGTTTAATGAATAGCTGCCATTCTTCATGAGAAAGAGAATAGCTTTGGGCATGGGTGGGTTCATCTGGAGCAAGATGGATATAATTGGGTAGCAGATATAGGCCAGTGGGCTTCTCCATAGACATCTCAGGTCTCCTGAGAGGAGTAAGTTGTGGTCATCTCCAGGAGCAGGGAAATCTCCTCTTCATGAAGGTGATTCATGTTTGAGAAAGGAATGTGAAAGAATCCTCCAAGATGAAGGAACGTTGCTGTAACTTCAAGTTCTTCTTGTCTCTGGTGCATTCGTTCTTCTGTTGATATGATTTAATCTAATCTTTTGCCCTCCACCTTTGATACTCTTCTGGTTCCTGAAGGCTTTTACTTTCCACTCAAGGATGAAATTTCCAGATTTTCCTTGACTCTTCTGATCCTGGATTACAGATAGTCCTATCTTTCAGATCAACCTCAGCCTGTGGGACAGACAGAAGTTACTAGGTTGAATTCACACATTTGTTAACAGGCGTAGTCAGTTGGCTGATCACACGATAAAAAAGACTTTTCTTTCTCAAGTTCTAACAACTCATTAATGTCTCTAAGTGAGGTACTTCATCTTTCTCTATCTCTAGTTGTTTTTTTTTCCCTTAGGGAAAAATAGAAATGGCATTTTACACAGCATAGCTATCTTGAGGGCACATGGTGGTTTTCCAATAAATGCTGTCGACACACTAGCCTTCAGTAAAAAGTGACTCTGAAGCTTTCTGCAAATCCAAAAATACCAGAGAAGGGTTCCTTATTGCTGAGTCTGTGGGTTCTTCCAAGTGTTGGTTGAGGGAAAAAATAGCTTCTTCATACTGTTTATTTTGTAACTGGATGTTAAAATTGAAATTTCTGCCGAAACTCTAATAGATACCAGATACCAAAATGACTTGTGAGATGGACTTTTCTATAGGGTTTGCTGAAATATATGGCCCCAAACCAATTTTATGAGCTTTGTGACTCTCACATACACTATGGGCAAAAAGGGTTGAGGGTTAGAGTTTAGAGCAAGATTTTCTTAGGTATATTTTATTTAAGAAAGATCTATTGAAAAAGCCACAAAGTGCCTTGACCTCAAGTCAAGAGAGAGGGGCTTCTAGGAGACCCTAGACAATATCTGTTGTCTAACATTTGAGGGGGAGAAACAGTGGATTAATGTTTATCTCATATGTGGAATGAACAGACTGGCTGTTGTGGTGAGTGGTTACATTGGGATTGACCAATGCTCCTGGAATTTATTGGAGAAAAGGACGCATAAGTGTTTGCTGTGAAACGTGTTTGAATTGGTGTGTGTGTGAGAGAGAGAGACAGAGACAGAGACAGAGACAGACACTGAATGAACAAGCAGCACAAAATCAATTTAGGAAGTATTCGGGAGGACCTGCTTGGACAAATGAAAGGATCTTCAGAGAATAAAGCTAACGATGAACCCAAGAAGGCAACAAGCAACAGAGTAAACAGCGAAGAAATGAGACCAGAGAGAGTCCATCACCTGGCATAAGAGGACTACAGGTGAGAGATTCACAGCATTTGGTCAAGGAAAGGATCTCCAGAAACCTCAGAAAAGCATTCAAGAAGAAAAGAGTCAGTGTTTCATGCCAATCAGGCTCATAGAAGAAAGGGCTCATAAGTGCTCCAGTTGCTAAAGGGCTTCTTTCTCTGTGTACTTCTCCTTCCCTGCACACCAGTGCAGGAGGGGTGAGGAGCCAGCTGAGCAGATGGGGGAAAAAGAAGAAGCACTGCTTTTTCTTCTCCAGATAAAAAGCTGACCATCTCTCTCTCCATGCAATCTCTGCTCCAGGCTTCCTATCAGAATCAAGTCATGTTTGGGAGTTTCCCAGTGGCCTACTGGTTAGGAGTCCATGATTTCACTACCATGGCCTGGGTTCAAACTCTGGTCCAGGAACTGACATCCTGAAAGCCAAATAATAATAATAATAATAAAAACTAAAATACATTAAAAGTTTTTTTAAAGAATAAAAAAAAAATCAGGCCATGTTTAAAGTTGTGATTATTACCTGGACATAGAAATGATAGCTACTGATAATCATGAAAAAGAAAAAGTGTTTTTGGCTTAAAGTCGCCACAAGAATTTTTATTACCTAAGCACTCCAGAGGGCTTCCCATGTGGCACTTATGGTAAAGAATCTGCCTGCAATGCAGGAGACAGAGGAGATGCAGGTTCGATCCCTGGGTTGGGAAGATCCCTTGGAGGAGGGCATGGCAACCCACTCCAGTATTCTTGCCTGGAGGATCCCAATGGACAGAGGATCCTGGCAGGCTACAGTCAGGGTTGCACAGAGTCAGACACGACTGAATCAACTTAGGAGGCATGCAAGCACTCCAGGAAAGAAATCCGGCTTTTGTCTAGGGGCTAGGAAGGAGTTATCCTTCTGAATAAATGTAAAGGAGTAGTGGGAGACCCAAAGTAAGTTACCTTGTGTTTCTGTGATTACATGATCACAACCCCTGCAGAATACATTGGAAATGTTCTTTACGACCTCCAGGACACAGATCCTGAATGGAGACAGATTGCTCTCTTTTACGGCCAGATAAATACCTCTCAACCTATATTGTATCCTTTTTCCTCACCCTGATCTCCAAGGAAGTGGAGATATCCTCATTTTTATTACCTGTGCTTATTATTATTTTGCTCATAGTGCTTAAAGGCATTATTTTGGAGTCAGTATCTAAATTTGGGGATGCTTAATTAAATAAATCCATGCAAATTTTAGGTTCATTGCTTCTGCTTAAACAAATGGCCACACATTTATTGCTGCAAAACTGTGCTTTTCTCCAGCATTTAACCATAGTTGTAAGCATCTCAGTATTGCACTCTAAAATGACACAATTATTTCAGCATCAGGCTCCATTTCAAACAATACTTCATATGCCAGTAGGTCTCCAAGGAATTTATTTCCCCTCTCTCTTTATTTACTTATTTTATTTCTTTGTATTGCAGTAAAATTCAAGGCTGAGAAAGCGCTAACTCTCTGAATCCCAGGCTGGGAGTAAATAATTCAGCACAGTGTGGCACAGAAAATGCTTCCCTCTGTCTCATTTTAAAAAAAAACGAAAACAAAAAACAAAAAACCTTGTGTCTGTGTGGATTCAAGATCATGCTGAGCACTCTGATGTAGAGCAGGGCAGATGTCCTGGCTGCAATGGGGAGATACAGACTCAGTGAGGTGTAAGTCATGAGATGATCGGCTGTTCTGAAACTGGATGGAAAATGACACTGACTTGAATGCTTTTGTTTTAAAGCAGAGTCAGGGCTATTAGGTATCTTTTACAGCCTGGTTAGAGCAATATACAGACATTCAATGCAAAGCAGCATGAGTTCTTTCTGTCTACTTTGCTTGGGTGTATGGACACTTCCTCTTTTGCTTCTGGATTGAGAGTTTAGAATCCCAGGTACTAATCATTTGTTAATTACCAACTGACATGTTGGCTACATTGCTCTCTTACCCACTTGGTAATATCTTTCCCCCTCACTCCCAGAACCTTAACAAAGTACCCAAGTTTTTACCTCCTGTATTTCACTACCAATTCCACTGCCCAATATGGTATTTGCCCAGCCACACTGTAAGCTTCAAACCAACCATGTTGGCTTGATTTTGTGTCAAGTAGAATTCCATTTGGACTCAGCACTGTATTCCATTTCGAGCACTGTATTAAGTGGGTAGAGACCATATGGATGATAAGTACTCTCCTAAAAATGACAATGTAGCAGGTGCCACTGATGCCCCACCCATATCCAGTCCATCACCCTCAAAATGACTTCCAACTACCAGCATCTGCATCAGGACCACAGTCAGGAGGCCATTTCCAGAACCACACATGGTCACTCTTCCTATGCATGGGTACAGACTGGAAGTGAGTTAACATTAACATTAACATTCTCCAAGAGCGACTGTCAACCAATGATGCTCAAGAGTTGGTATACAAATACTCTAAACTGTCAACCAATGATGTGCAACATAGGCATACAAATATTCTAAATCCTTTGCCTCCTAAGTGGGAATGTTACTGAGACGTATATATTATACTAGTTCCCAGAATTTACCCATGGAATCAGTGTTGTCACTTAGTTACTATTGATAGTTGGATTGATGATACCTCCTTTCTTGGTTTTCCTCCCTCACTTCACTCGAATTTCCATGCTGGTATTCTCTGAACCTCCCTAATAAATTACTTACACTCAAATCCTTCTCTCTTTGTGTCTGCTCTTTGGGAACCTAAACCAAAACCCAAAAGACAGTTATACCCTGCTTAAAACCTGAAAAGGACTTCAAGCTCAATATCAAATAACCAGGTATAGTAGGATAACTTCTTTAAACAAACAGGTCCTAGGGGTGAAAGAGTGACTACCCTCCACAGCTCTTATGTGTCTTTCCTTGACCACTCTGTTCAGGACCACTGCAGTGTGGACAGAAATGGAAGATGTTCTAAGTTCCACAGCATCCTTTTAACTGATCTCTGTGCCTTCAACTTCTCTTCCCTCTGATTTGCCCTGTATCACACTGCTTGGTCAATTCTTCTAATACCCCATTTTCATGGATTGCTCCCTGTTCAAACATCTGTAAAGACCTCCTATCAGACAGCAAGGGTAAAATGTCTCGGCCTTATCCTAAACCTCTGTCATGTTTTGGGGAGAGAAGTTGGGTTGTTTCTAGCCCTGCCCCCTTCCTCCTGGTCAGTGGGTTGGGAGTGGCTGCATTCTTCCAATGAAGGTCACAGCTCCTGATGGATGTCCTCATGTAAGCTATAGCTGTAGCTACAGCTCTCTTTCCAGGTGACATGAGCCACTATCTCCTCTTAACCATCCAGGCTAGTTTCCTGCCTCAAGGCACTTTACTATTGCTTGTTAGTTCTCTTCATTAAGCTCTCTTCAGTCATTCTTTTGACTGTGCCATCTGTTTCCTGCCAGAGCCCTTGGCAATATCAGCACTGATGTTCTGGGTTCCAGATTTGCCTCTGCCACTTTCTACCTTGTGTCACTTTGCATCTTAATTATCTCTGAATGTCTCTGAGGCTTGTAGTCATTTGTTAATGGGAATAATAAGGCCTCTGTAGCATACCTCGTAAAGTTGCTATGCTAATAAAATCCAGTTTTGTGACAGAAAAGACATTGTGAAAAACATGTGAAACACAAGATAAATCTAAGGGTTTTTTTAAAAATCATAATATAGAGAAGAATCTTGAGTGAGACCCCAAAAGCTCATTACCAAAAAAGGAAGGGACAAGGAATAAGGGCACAGGAGGAAATGGACAACTCGAGAGAAATGCCCACACCACTTACAAGTCACTTACAGCAGTGATTCATCTGGTGTCGTCCTCACTCAGGGCCTCAAGCACAGGGCAACCCTGTGTGTGTTGCCATAGCAACTACCAGCCAGAACCTGGAAATTCCAGCAGCTTATAATATCAATCACAATGAGAAAAGGGGTCACAGCAAACTGCAAAAAAAAAAAAAAATGTATATCACAGAGGCCACAGAGAGAAGAACTGGAGGAAAGACAGTAGTTCTCAAACAGTGGCCCTGAACCAACAGCACCGACGTCCTTGGGCATTTATTAAACATGTAGATCCTTGAATCATGCTCAATCCCTACTGAATGGGAAACTCTAGGGTATCAGTCTGTTTTAAAAAGCTCCCCAGGTGAGTCTAATGCATGCTAAAATGTGAGAACCATGGATCTAAGGGTCAGGAAGTTTGGCTTCACCTCCCAATATCCAAATGAACAGAAGGTGGATAATAAAGAAACTAAAATAAAAGTTTTAAAATGGAAGGCAAATATGATCTCATAATTTCCCTGTGGTTTACCTGAGTAGGAATGATGACTAAAATACAGCAATGGAAAATCTGACTGTACTAGTTTTCTATTTCTGCATAATGACCACACATTTAGTAGCTTAAAACAATACATATTCATTATCTCATAGTTTCTGTGGGTCACAAGTCCAGGCACAACTTAACTGGGTTCTCTGTTTATTGTCTCACAAAGTTGCCATCAAGGTGTTGGCCAGGAATGGGTTCCCATTAGAGGATTGAATGGAGAAGGACATGCTTCCAAGTTCCTTTCAGTCGTTGGCAGAATTCATTGCCTTGTGGTCAAAGGACTGGTGGAAATTTGCTTCTTCAAAGCCAGCAATGGAGTGAGAGACTGTTAGCTAAATGAAATCTTATATAACATAAAGCTTCCTGGGTGGCACTAGTGGTAAAGACACCATCTGACAATGCACCAGAAGACTTAAGAGACGTGGGTTCAATCCCTGGGTTGGGAAGATCCCCTGTAGGAGGGCATGGCAACCCACTCTAGTATTCTTGCCTGGAAGATTCCATGGACAGAGGAGCCATGTGGGCTACAGTCCATAGGGTCACAAAGAGTTGGATGCAACTGAAGTGACTTAGCAGGCACGCATAACATAAGACAATCATGGGAGTGGCCATCCATCACCTTGTGATATTCTATCGGTTATAAGTAAGTCACAGGCTTCCCCTACCTTCAAGAAGAGTAGCAGTAGTAGCATTAGTTGCTCAGTCGTGTCTAACTCTTTGTGACTCCATGAACTGTAGCCCACCAGGCTCCTCTGTCCATGGAATTCTCCATGCAAGAATACTTGAGTGGGTTTCCATTCCTTTTTCCAGGTGACCCAGGGATCAAACCCAGGTCTCCTGCATTGCAGGTAGATTCTTTACTGTCTAAGCCATCAAGGAAGCCCCATATTCAAGAGGAGAGTAGGGGATTATCAAAGGGTATGAACATAAGGAGGTGGGGATCATAGGAAACACCTTCAAGTCTTCCCTAATCTGCCATCTGGCATCCCATTGATGATCCATGTCTCTCTCACATGGAAAGTACATTGAAAGTGTGTGCTCAGTCATGTCCAACTCTTAGCATCCCCATGGACTGTAGCTCACCTCTGTCTCCTCTGTCCATGGGATTCTCCAAGCAAGAATACTGCCCATGCCCTCCTCAAGTGGATCTTCTCAGTCCAGGGATTGAACTTGCGTGTCTTGCATCGCCTACATTGGCAGGCAGATTCTTTACCACTAGTGCCACCTGGGAAGCCCCTGGAAAATACATTATTCATGTTCAAAGGTTCTCAAAATCTTGTCCCATTATAGCATCAGCTCAAAGTCCAACATCTCATAATCTAAATCAAGTCTAGGTGTGAAGGAGGTTCCTGACTCTAATTGTTTAAGTGCAGCTCCTGGGCCAGAATTGCTTTCCATCTATGGACATGTAAAACCCAAGGAACCCATGATGTGTTCCCAATGCATCCAACATACAATGGTGAGATGAGCACAGCTTAACAGCTATAGATATTCCAGATAAAAAATGGGGGAAATGGAAAGTAAAAAGGTGTCAGTGAGTCACAACAGTCCTGGAGCCTAGTCAGGCAAATAATAGGGGTCACTTGACTCAATTTCAAAGTCTGGGAATCATTCTTCATGGCTCTCAGCTCCACCCTCTGGAGTTTTTCTTCCGTGTTAACAATCCTTCCATTTTCATGAAAGGTAGCATATGTCTGCTGCTGATTCATTTTATTAGCCTGCTTCCTGTCACTATAATTTTGAAGATTCAATGGCCTCCCTTCATTGTGTACTCTTTCAGTCCCCTTCAGTTCAAGCTGGAAGTGTTTATTATAAAATAACTTTCTCAGAAACTTTGGGGGTACCATGGATTTCAGTGGTCTTTACTCCTATGATCCCTATGGAGATTACTGGAATTGTCTTAAAAATCTGTTTTCCACAATGACCCTTTTAAAGATAAACAGAACAAACCAAATTTGGAGGGAGTGAATCCCTTCAAGTTAAGAACACATATAAATTGAAACCTAGGAACTCAAGGATGGAAGGAAAGAGAAAAGTCAATTACATGTAGAAAGAAATTTTAAAATGTTTTCACTATAGACTGCTAAGAGATGTGTGGAGGATGCTTTGCTAATACAGAGTCAAAATTAGGGAAAGATCATCACGGATAACATGATTAGGGAAAGATATGTAGGTGAAGTAGAATTAAAATGTAGTTTGAATAATGGATGGTATTTAGAGATGAAGATACCATTCCATTACATAGGGAAGGCATGAATACTATTTGGAATTGCTAACAAGCATGGAATATACAGGGGACAACTAGAAGACCCAAGTGCCTCAAGGGTTTTCTACTTTGTCCACATATCGAATCATCTTAGAAACTTTAGAAAATACTGATACCCAGGCCCATATCAGTTATTTTGTTTCCACTGGTAGAGGATGAAGCCCAGAAGTCAGTGGTTTATAAAAGCTCCTGAAGAAAACTTAGTGTACATCAGGGATAAGTCCCACAAGACTGATTAAAAGAGCAAACTCATGTGAAACAAAGTGATACATGTGTCAAGTAGTATTCATTGTCTAATGACATGCATCATCTAGGACATGGAACACAAAGACTATTGTGGACTTGCCGCAGTTCTTAATGATCATGGAACAGAGAAGTGTCAGACATTTCGAAATTCCATTTCATATTCTCTTGGCTTCATCAGTTTTGTTTTGTTTCCAGGTGCTGTGGGAATAACCAGAGAGTTCCTTGCCTCCTACCTGCACCTGAAGCCTCTTTCCTTGGTACTCTGTCCTGTACCCTCATCCTGGCCTGCATAAACCATCGGAATAGGCAAGTTAATATCCTGTGGAGTAAACCTTTGGCCAATGGGAAGCAGGAACCAGTAGACAAATCATTTCCTCGTTATCAACACACTGTCTCCAATGGAGTCCTTGAGTGCATTTTATAGAGAGAGTTTCTTGGGCACTGAGTGCCAATTATCTAGCATTCTGTTGCACTTAGAAACAGTAAACAACAGCACAGTGTTATGTTTGTTCTCCATTAGCTGCTCCACTCTCTTTGTTCCTCTCCTGCTCCCCTGGAATAATCTCCATGATAAAATACAAGCATACAAGCCTCAGGAGCCTCAAGCTCTGATTTCTGCTAAAACCAAGTCACAAAGGCAGGGACCTTGCAGTAGGTCATTTGGGGGCTTATATGTCTTTGAGGAAGGTGAAAGACGAGAGTGAAAAACCTGGCTTAAAACTCAGCATTCAAAAAACTAAGATTGTGGCACCCAGTCCCATCACTTCATGGCAAATAGATGGGAAAACAATGGAAACAGTGAAAGACTTGGTTTTCTTGGGCTCCAAAATCACTGCAGATGGTGACTGTAGCCATGAATTAAAAAACACCTGCTCCTTTGGAAGAAAAGCTATGACAAATCTAGACATCGTAATAAAAAGCAGAGAGACATTACTTTGTCGACAAAGGTCTGTAGAGTCAAAGCTATGGTTTTTCCAGTAGTAAAGTATGGATGTGAGAGATGGACCATAAAGAAGGCTGAGTGCCAAAGAATTGATGCTTTTGAACTGTGGTTCTGGAGAAGACTCCTGAGCATTCCTGGGGCTGCAAGGAGATCAAACCAGTCAATCCTAAAGGAAATCAACTCTGAATATTCATTGGAAGGACTGATGCTGAAGCTGAAGTTCCAATACTTTGGCCACTTGATGTGAAGAGCCAACTCATTTGAAAATACCCTGATGCAGGGAAAGACAGATAGCAGGCAGAGAAGAGAACAACTTTGGATGAGATGGTTGGATGGCATCACTGACTCAATGGATGTGAGTTTGAACAAACTCTGGGAGATAGTGAAGGACAGGGAAGCCTGGCATGCTGCAGACCATGGGGTTGCAAAGAGTCAGACACGACTGAGTGAATGAACAACAACAATAAATGTCTATGGTAAAAATTATATTGAAAACATTTTTGTTTTTTGTATTTAGATACTGGTAACATTTAAAAACAAAATACGTGTGTGAGAAGTCTTATGCATGCTAAGTCACTTCAGTCCTGTCTGACTCTTTGCGACCCTATGGACTGGAGTCTGCCTGGATCCTCTGTCCATGGGATTCTTCAGGCAGGAATACTAGAGTGGGTTGCCATGCCCTTCTCCAGGAGATCTTCCTGACCCAGGGATCGAATCCATGTCTCTTAGTCTCCTGCATTGGCAGGCGAGTTCTTTACCACTAGTGCCACCTGTGACACTAAGTAACAATTAGTAGAATGTCATAATACATGAAGGAGACATTTATAAAAGGACAAGAAAAGGGGTGTGAAACTAGCATATTGACACTAAGAAAAGCAAGGTAACTTTCAGGAACTCCAATTAAATGTGTATTAGTATACTTGCTATTGTTCCACAAATCATGGATGCTCTTTTCATTTTTATTCATTTTTTTCTCTGTGTTTTATTTTCTAGTTTCTTTTTATATCTTCAAATTTGCTAATTGTTTCTTCTGCAATGACTAATCTGCCTGTGTATTTTGCATCTCTGACATTACAGGTTTCACCTCTAGAATTTTGAATTGAGTCATCTATTGTATCTTCCATATCTCTATTTAACTTTTTGAACATGGAATTCAATGATAATAACTGTTTAAGGTCATTTTTTACTTATTCTAACCACTTTACCAGTTCTGGTTCAACTTATTTATTTATTTATTTGACTGTGTTGGGTCTTAGTTGTGGTATGCAGGATTCTTTGTTGTGATACTTGGGCTTCTCTGTAGTTGTGGCATGTGGGCTCTACACAGCACATGTTTAGTTGCCCTATGGCACATGGATCTTAATTTCCTGACCAGGGATCAAACCTGTGTCCCCTTTATTGAAAGATGGATTCTTAACCACTGGACCACCAGGGAAGTCCCTGGGTCAGATTTAATTGTGTGATCATTTTTGTCATTACAGACATACCTTATTTTATTGCACGTCGCAGATATTGTGGTTTTTACAAATTAGAGGTTTGCAGCAACCCTACATCAAGCAAGTCTACTGGCACTATTTTTCCAACAGTATTTGCTCACTTCATGTTTCTGTCACATTTTGGTAGTTCTTGCCATATTTCAAACACTCTACCAGCAAAAAGATCACAATGCACTGAAGTTTCAGATGATGGTTAGCATTTTTTAGCAAATTAAGTATTTTTAAGTTAAGATATATACATTGGGGGTTTTTTCTTAAAAAAGATATAATGCTATTGCATACTTAATACACACAGTATGGTATAAATATAACTTTTATATGCACTGGGGAACCAGAAAATTCATGTGACTCACTTTATTATGACATTTGCTTTATTGTGGTGATCTTGAACTGAACCCATAGCATCTCCAAGGTATGCCTGTATAGGTCATGTATTCCTGTTTTTATGCATGCCTGGTAATTTTGTATTAAATACCATATATTCTGAGTTTTGCTTTTAAAATTCATTAGGTGGGACTGGAACAGTGCTGTCTGATAATAATTATTCCCCACAACTGAGATAAGACCCTTCTGTGTCCCTTGCCTGATCCTTCATGCATCATGAAGTTTTCCAGTATAGCTAGCAGGATTATTCCTGACTCAGTGTGAGCACTGTGCACTATTATTGCAATCCTTTGGGGTGGTTCTCTCCTCAGCCTCCAGACTTTTCACACTTGTCTGCACTGATCAGTACTCTGCTGAATACTCAAGAGTAATTGCTTGCAAATTGCAACAGTTTTCTCTCTGTGCAGTTATCTCCTCTTTGATATTCTGTCTTGCAAACTCAAGCCGTATTCTTCTTTCCAGACTCTCATGCACATCTCCTCAACTCAGGGAATCTTTTTGGTTCTGCCTTGGTCTCCACTCCCTGCACGTCAACCTAGAAATTCTTTCAAGTCAGTAAACTGGGTCAGTTCATTAGGCTTACCTCATTACTTTCTCATTCCTCGAGAAGCACTGTCTTTTGTTGCATAATGTCTAGTGTCCTAAAAACTGTTGTTTCATATGTTTAGCCAACGTTTTGGTTGTTTCTGTTGGGTGGATAAATCTGCTACCTGTTACTCCATTTCAGCTAGAAGTGAAAAGTCCAGTTGTTCATTGACTACACTGACTATTTGCATGTCAGGAAGTGATAGTTTGAGCTTTTTACATCTCAACACAATTTATTGCTATTTACATGTTGGCATTTGACTGTGTTTTAGCTATGCTTTGAGAAATTGGTGAGCTGATTTTGGTGACATTGACAACTAACCCATTTTTTTCTCATTTAAAATATTGGGAAATACGTTCCCAGTTAGCATTTTTAATGTAGTATGTCTTTACTGCAATGGATTATTGATGTTAAGCGAGAACTGCTTATATTTAGCTTAGACTTATTTCTCTCACCTGAAAATAATCTAGAAGTAGCCTGTCCAGAGTTGTCATGGTAGGTCCATAGAGACAAGTGCCTTCTGTTTTTCTGCTCCTTAGCACACGAATTCTATCTCCCTAACTAACATCCGTCAAGTCTACATTCCAGCTCCTCCTAGCTAAGCCAGCCATTTTTAAATACATTTTTTTAGGAGCTTATTCAGTTCTTTCTTCTCATGGGGATGAAAAGGTCATTCATATCTTCAAAAAAGACTTATGTATCACTAGGCATCTTGCTGCCCAAGAAAAACTAGACCTCTGCTATTAAGGCACAAGGGGAAAAGAGACATGGATAAGTCATCAGGAGTGTCTGCCATATTTGGCAAAGGACAGTAATGACAGACTAGGTATTGTATGCATTTTGAACATGGAAATGGCATAAAGTTTAAAGAAGATTTTTCTGGAAGCATAGGGTAAGAAATTGTGGAATGGGAGAGGCTGGAAACAGCTTTATATTTAGTATCTCCCTGACAATAATTCAGGAATTCAATGCTGAGGACTGGCAATGGAAAAGATACAGGAAACTCTTCAAAATACTTCTCTAAGGAAGAAACCTAAGAAAGAACTTGGTGGCAGATGGGATATAAAGAGCAGGTACAGCAAAGAGGGGATGCTGTAAGGCAAGAAAGGATTATAAAAGGAGTGTCAGAAAACTCATGGAAGCCACTAGTCTGTACAACTGGCAAGTTCAGCCCTGCTCAGGACTTGAGATAATGACGTTTGGCTCATGCACTACAGACTCTACTGGCCATAAGAGTGTTGATGAAGTCTGGCACTAACACATCTGGTGTCTGCAATGAGGTCAGATGGGAAGAGCACAACCTACTAAATGTGTGGACTAACCCCCATCAAAGATGGTCAGCTCACTGGCATCTTGAATGCCCACACCTTGCAGCCCTGAATGCCTTAGGACAGGTTATCTTCTGTACCCAAAGCTGATTCTGTCTTTTTCAATATCAAAGTAATAATAGGAAAACAGTAAACATGCCATAACAGAAGAGTAAGGAATCTGGGTCAGAAAGATCAGAACAGAGTTATTGTTCAATATTTTGTTAGTTGGGCGATCTTGGGCAAGTTATGTTGTCTCTGAGCCACATTTACTGATTTGAAAATAGAAGGAGAATTATTACAATAATACCTGCCCTACATAAATTTTTGTGAGGTTTAGTCATGTTTGTCAGGGGAAGGAAACATGACCATTAGAGAGCTCAGACTACCCTGGACTCGATTTATTTACTTCATGTGTCAACTTTCAAACCACTTCACCCCTCTGAATCTTGATTTTCTTATCTGGCCTTTTCCAGAGCTTCAAAATTAGTTTTGGGAATCTAGTATCTTCTCAATAATTATATGTTGAATAAAATTCTGTTGCATCTATAAAATGAAGGGATTCATTTAGATTAGCATTTCCCAAAGTATGTGTTGTGAAAGTGTTAGTAATTCAGCCATGTCCAACTCTTTTTGACCCCATGGACTGTAGCCCACTAGGCCCCTCTGTCCATGGGATTCTCCAGGTAAGAATACTGGAGTGGGTTGCCATTTCCTACTCTAGGAAATCCCTGACTCAGGGATCGAACTCAGTTCTCCTGCATTGCATTGCAGCAGATTCTTTACCATCTGAGCTACTAGGGTTGTGAGATGTGTTGTGAGGTGTGTTGTGAGATGCTGATAAATTGATAATGCATATTGTAAACCCATATGCTTGAGATGATGCAGCAGAAAAAGCCAAGGAGACACTGTCCTTGACAACATCCATGAATTGTCATACCTCTTATTCTTTAGCTCTGAATTTAATGTTATCTGAAATAAAAATAAACCCCTTATCTTTGATAAGATGTTCTTATTTGGGTGCCTATTATTGCAGTCAAAACAAATTCTTTACAAATCCAAATTATTAATGTTTATCAATAGTATTTTACAAAAAGATTAACTATTTTCCCTCAACTTCTGCTCATTAACTTCTTTCAATCTTCAATCAATTCATTAATTAAATATTCTCAGACACTTATTATGTGTGTTATGTGCTAAATGGTACCGAAATGAAGCATACACTCCTAATTCTTGCCACTAAGAAACCTACAGTCTGTTAGAATATAGGGGAATATTGTGTCAAAATGGCTATTCTACCCAAAGCAATCTATAGATTCAATGCAATCCCTATCAAGCTACCAACGGTATTTTTCACAGAACTAGAACAAATAATTTCACAATTTGTATGGAAATACAAAAAACCTCGAATAGCCAAAGTAATAATCTTGAAAAGAAGAATGGAACTGGAGGAATCAACCTGCCTGACTTCAGACTCTACTACAAAGCCACAGTCATCAAGACAGTATGGTACTGGCACAAAGACAGAAATATAGATCAATGGAACAGAATAGAAAGCCCAGAGATAAATCCACGAACCTATGGACACCTTATCTTTGACAAAGGAGGCAAGGATATACAATGGAAAAAAGACACCTCTTTAACAAGTGGTGCTGGGAAAACTGGTCAACCACTTGTAAAAGAATGAAACTAGAACACTTTCTAACACCATACACAAAAATAAACTCAAAATGGATTAAAGATCTAAATGTAAGACCAGAAACTATAAAAACTCCTAGAGGAGAACATAGGCAAAACACTCTCCAACAAAAATCACAGCAGGATCCTCTATGACCCACCTCCCAGAATATTGGAAATAAAAGCAAAATAAACAAATGGGACCTAATGAAACTTAAAAGCTTTTGCACAACAAAGGAAACTATAAGCAAGGTGAGAAGACAGCCTTCAGAATAGGAGAAAATAATAGCAAATGAAGAAACAGACAAAGATTAATCTCAAAAATATATAAGCAACTCCTGCAGCTCAATTCCAGAAAAATAAATGCCCCAATCAAAAAATGGGCCAAAGAACTAAACAGACATTTCTCCAAAGAAGACATACAGTATGGCTCAACAAACACATAAAAGCTGTCAACATCACTCATTATATAGGACAATGCAAATCAAAACCACAATGACGTTACCATTATCACCACAGTCCAGGCAGGACTCCTATCCAAGTCTACAAGCAATAAATGCTGGAGAGGGTGCGGAGAAAAGGGAACCTCTTA
>NC_057419.1:44210669-44215108 GCF_019320065.1 Cervus canadensis
GATAACCCTATATGCAAAACAGAAAAAGAGACACAGAAATACAGAACAGACTTTTGAACTCTGTGGGAGAAGGTGAGGGTGGGATGTTTCAAAAGAACAGCATGTATACTATCTATGGTGAAACAGATCACCAGCCCAGGTGGGATGCATGAGACAAGTGCTTGGGCCTGGTGCACTGGGAAGACCCAGAGGAATCGGGTGGAGAGGGAGGTGGGAGGAGGGATCGGGATGGGGAATAAGTGTAAATCTATGGCTGATTCATATCAATGTATGACAAAACCCACTGAAATGTTGTGAAGTAATTAGCCTCCAACTAATAAAAAAATTAAAAAAAAAAAAAGAATATAGGGGAATATTGATTCAGTTAAGTCATAATATTAGTTGACCGTAAATTAGACTGTAATTTTCCTGAAGGCAGTGACTGAGTTTTCATCAACCTATATGCTTGTCTATACTCCTGATGTAAAGTATAATAGGAACATGAGACATCCATGCTCCACAGCTGTTTTAATTTGTACACCTTGTAGCCCAGTTTCTCAACCAATTGGCTTTCCTATTGAAATGACAGCTAATTTAAAAGAATAAATGGCTATTTAATAGAATGGAAAACCATTAAACTCAACCTTTTAATAAAGACTGATTCTTATGTAAGTCTTATGAAGTGCTAATTTCTGGCTCCAGAGAAAAGGAAAGAATGAAAATTGTCTTTGAGAAAATTGTTACCTCCCTATGAAACCTGAAACTCTGAATAACACTGAAAATTCTAATAATAATAAAGATGGTGCTCATGTCCCTTTATATTTTAGTAGTACTTTGTGGTTTACAAATGTTTTCATAAAAATTTGGAGAAATAACTGAATGTAAAGGAAAGTGAATAGGCTATGGATTCTGTTAGATCAGAGTTCAAATTCAGCCTCCACTGTCTGTGCAATCAATTCTATCATCTGAAAATAAGAATGATAATACATATTGCCCATGCTTTGGGACTAAATGGAAGAAGACCCCCTTAAAAATTAGAAACCAGAAAAATCAAATTATAATCTGAAAATTAAGTTCTAATATTAATACAATGACCCACTACCCAGTAGCCTTAAAAAGAATGTTTGTAAGATCTGGTAGCAAACGCAATCAAAATAGGACTCACAGTGAGCCCCAGAAATAGACCAGAACATCACACACAATTGTCCAAATATTGGTAAAGGGAGACAGAATGCAAGCCAACAATTTCTGAGTGTTTCTTGGTCAACAGGATAGACCATTTCTAACATGGGTGTGGTAGATTAAAAGTTCCTTCCATCAAGAGGTAGAGTCTGGTCCTCCAAACTTGAATCTGCTTTTGTCAATGTGACTTTCTCTGGCCAATATGATACTGGCATATATTACCCAAGCACAGGTACCCAAGCATAGTGGGACTTGCCTTCCCTTGCTGCTGGGAACTCTTTCCCCATCATGTGAGCAAGCCTGGGCTAACCTCCTGCATGAGAAGAGCCTATCTGTATAGAGGCTTTAGCTATCTGGCCATCTCAACCATCCCACTGTGAAGCCCCTTATATGTGAGTGAAGCCGTACTAGCCCATCTAGCACCAAAGAAGTTGCCAGCTCAGAAGAAGCACTCAGCTAGCCTAAAGAATTATAAAAAATGATTGTTTATTGATTTAAGTCACTAAGTTTTGGGATGGTTTCTTATGCAGCATAAATACCAGAGGGCTTTTCAGCTTTATTCTAGTCCCAAGAATGAATCATCACTTCTTTAATATGAATATATCAGGCAGCTTCCCTGGTGGCTCAGATGGTAAAGTGTCTGCCTGCAACGTGGGAGACCTGGGTTCGATCCCTAGGTCAGGAAGATCCCCTGGAGAAGTAAATGTCAACCCACTCCAGTACTCTTGCTTGGAAAATTCCATGGATGGATGAGCCTGGTAGGCTATAGTCCTTGGGATCACAAAGAATCGGGCATGACTGAGCAACTTCACTGGTTTACTGGGATCAGGCAATCTTATATTGATATCATTAATTACTCTTATTTTCCCTTACCGAATCCATGCTTACCAACATATTTCTAATTATGATCTGACCTTTCACATAGTCTGCCTAGAGTGGGCAATGGGTTGACCACAGAAACTCCAAGGGTCCCTTGGTATGGTTATTGTTCATGATAAGTTGAAGTGAATTCTGACCAAGGTTTGGTTTAAGGAGAAGATATTCAATGCCTCTGAATATTTACTCTCCACCCTTCTCTACCTTACTCTGTACTCTAGGCAGTTGACCTCCATAGATTGCCTTAAGGAAAAATCTTGCCTGTGGCTTCTTATTGGGCTTCTCCAATGAAGCCCTACCTGGAAACTGGAGAAGAGTGATTTCAGAACATTTGTTTATTCCTACAGTTCTATCCTTATTAAGACTGGTTTGTGTAGACTGAGTCCCTCAGGACAACATTGTGACTCCTGTCCAGGTGGTTCCTTCTCTAAAGCTGTCCCTTGGAGACCACTCCCTCCCCTCATCCTGTCAGGCCTAGAAGTGTAAATAGAGCAATTTTTACTAGCCTTCAGTTCTGTACAATCCTGTATGGTTTCCCTATTCCTACACACACTTTTGTAAGTAACTCCTTTATTAAACCCTCCTCCAATTACTGTAGTATCAGCATGCCATCTGTCTCCTGTTGAGTCCCTGACTGATAGATACATATGCTGAGCATGTGGGTTTGAGTATCTGGTATGTCTCATGGTGATTTCTCTTTGGCTTATGATTTATCCCTGAAAGATAGCCCCACATTCATCGAATCAGTATAGTCAAGTTTATAGGCCAATGAGCTGAGTCATGCTGAACTTTACAAAGGGAACAAATTCCTCTAGGAACCAGCTAGCTGACATTTTCCCTCTGAAATGGGGAATGAGAACTGTACTTTTCTGTATTTCTACAATACCCACTTTTCAGGATTGCTATTAGGATTTGATAAACTACATGCCAATTGTTTTGTACCTTTGCATGTGCCTGCCACCTTATGAGTTCCCAACTTGTTAAGCATTGCTACTGTTTTGTTTAATATCCCTTTGATTGTATAATATGGTCTTTACTGATCAAACAATGTATAATATTTTTCTTGGACTTCTTTTTTCTATGTTTTTGTTAATTGAGATTATGGGAGTTGGTGTAAAGAAAGAGAATATATGTGCAGCATGACTTATAAATAACAAACATAGCTTCTAAAGCCTTACAACAGAGCCACCAAATGGAAAGTATCCTGACTTAACAATTGGTGCATAAACACATTTAATGAGTTCTTATTCCCCATTCCAAAGAAAGCCAGTATCCTGGATGACAAATTGGTGTATGCTATGGAGCAGGAATTATGTCTCTACCCTACCTCCAAGGTAACCAGAGTAGATAGGTCCCTGGTAATATCACTTATATGTCTTCCCATTGGAGTTTCCAGTTAGTCTCTCCTCTGTGAGGTCCTACCTCGTCACTTCAGGCTGCAAATATTTTCCCACTCACCTACACACAGGCACACACCCTCCAGCATGTGTGGAGAGCCATTCAAAATAAATCTTAGGAGAGAGAGCAAGATGGTGGAGTCATAGGTGGATGTGGAGTACATCTCTCTCCATGGATACATCAGGAATACACCTTCAGACACAGAAGTGCATGCAGAACACCAAATGAGAGTGGACAGGAGGACCTGATCAGTTGAAAAGAATATATAGAACCACGCAAAACTTGGTAGGATGAAGGAACTGGAGGGAAAAACTGGAGTGTTAGTAGGACTGGACCTGCCCTCGGCAGGTGGGTAAACTGAAGCAGGGGTTCGATCTCCACATTGGGTTAATTGCCTGAGTCAGAGGAGAAACATTTAAGGTTGAGAGTGAAGTAACTGATCTATGGCAACCTAAATGGAATGAGAATCAGTCCTTGCCACAGCCATACATACCCTGGACAGGGACACAGGTCCCTTGGAAAGTGCAGCAGTTGGGAGCTGGAGTTTAGGGATTGTGGAGCAATCCAAGGATGAGGGCTGCTGTTGACTGTGGAGAGACGGATAAAGGGGAGGTTAGGGAGGAGATTGTGGTGGGAAATACCTGTGGAGGAAAGCTGGGCAGCCATGGAAGCAAGGTGATACTACTGAGTCATGCATAGGGGGTGGAGTCATCACCATAGCCTCTCTCTCCCTGCACGCCAGCATCGGCAGTTGAACAATAGAGAGGTTCACCCATCAAACCTCTGATGCACTGAACTACTGAGTAGGACCCCACTCAGGGTGCCCTTTTAAGTGCCTGATACACCAATCTACACAGTAGGACCCCAGCCAGGGGAGCCCCTCTATGTGCCTGATGTGCCAAACAACAGAGACAGACCCCAGGCAAGGGAGCCCTCTAAGTGTCTGAACAGGCACAGCTATGGAGAAAGACTGGACAAAGAGGTCTTCTGATCGCCAGCTACAA
>NC_057419.1:44215118-44219254 GCF_019320065.1 Cervus canadensis
TTTTTTTTTTTTTTTCCTCTCTCTCTTTTTTTAATTTTAATTTTTTAAACCTGTTATTATTTTTCTACATTTATTCCTTTGTTTGCTTCTCCTACTGTTCCTTTTCCCTTGCATCTAATCTTTAATATATATACATCTTCTTCATCTACCTCTATTTAACTTTGCATATCTATTCTTTCTTTCTTCCTCTTCCTTTCAACATATTTATTACAAATTGGCACCTTACTTTAGTTTTGTTTCCAGTTTGTGCTTTAGTTAGTTTTCTTCTGGTTGATATAATTTTTGGTTTCCTTTGTTCGCTAGATCAATCTATTGTACTTCATTTTTGTTGGACTGTTTTGTTTTTGCTTTTTGCTTAAGAGTGTATATGTATATGTGTATATTCAGTCACACTTTTTATTGTTGCTATAAACCTCTGCCTCTACATTGGGATTTTGTAGTTCTGTGGAGTTTTCCTTTTTTTTTTTTCCTTTTTTCTTTCTTCTTCTCTTTTATTTTTCTTTTCCCTTTTCTATTATTTTGTTTTAATTTTTTCAAACCTATTATATTTGCGACATGTATTCCTTTGTTTGCCTTTCTTACTGTTCTTTTCCCTTTGCAGTTAACCTTTAATGTATATAAATCTTCTTCATCTACCTCTACTTAACTGTGCATACCTATTCTCTCTTTCTTTTCTTTCTTTCCTTTCCTCTCAATATATTTGTTAGTTTTGTTTTCATTGCTTTATTCCCCACTTGGCACCTTGCTTTAGTTTTGTTTTCCAGTTTGTGCTTTAGTTACTTTTGTTCTTAACTGGTAAATATAATTTTTTATTTCCTTTCTTCACTGGATAAATCAACTTTATTTTTGTTGGACTGTTTTGACTTTGCTCATGGGTATATATGTATATGTGTATATTCCATTATTTTAATTATTATTTGCCTGATTTTGTAACTGCCATTTGCCTGGGGCTCATCTTTGGTTTCTCATTTTTGGATATTTGTTTTAATCTCACTTAATGCCATAAGAAACTACTTGCAGAATTTTCATTCCTGACTAGAGATCAAGCCCTGAGCCTTTGGAGTGGGAGCACTAACTCCAAGACCCTAGACTACCAGAGAACTAACCCTAGGGACTCTCATATAGTGAGAACTCACACAAAGGAAACCACTTGAATACAACACCCAGCATCAACCAACCACCAGTAGCACCCTGTGCAGGACACCTCAACTAAACAACAAACAGAACAAAAATGCAAACCCAATCATCAGCAGACAGGAATACCACCTCACTAGCCTTGCCCATCAGAGGAAAAACAAACAAACAAATGAAAACTCAGCACAAATCTCACCCAATAGGGAGCCTACACAAACCACTGAACCAACCTTAGGAGGGCAGAATCCAAAAGGAAGAAAGAATTCAACCTTGAAGCCTGGGAAAAGGAGACCTCAAACACAATAAGTTAAAAAGAAATTATGAAAAGGCAGAGAAATACTACACAAATGAAGGAACAAACTAGAAACATAGAAGTTCAAATAAATGAAGAGGAAATAGGCAAACTACCTGAAAAATAATTCAGATTAGTGATAGTAAAGATGATCAAAAACCTTGAAAACCAAATGGAGAAAATGCAAGAATCAGTTTAAAAAGACCTAGAAGAATTAAAGAATAAACATACAGAGACAAACAACACAATTACTGAAATTATAAATACTCTGGAAGGAATCAATAACAGAGTATCTAAAGCAGAAGAATGAATCAGTGAGTGGGAAGATAAAATGGTGGAAATAACTTCTGAAGAGCAGAATAAAGTAAAAAGAATGAAAAGAACTGAAGATAGCCTCAGAGACCTCTGGGACAATATCAAACACACCAACATTTGAATTATAGGGGTCCCAGAAGAAGAAGAGAAAAATAAAGGTAAGAGAAAATTTTTGAAGAGATTATAGTTGAAAATTTCCCCAACATGGAAAAAGAAATAGCCAATCAAGTCCAAGAGGCACAAAGAGTCCCATACCAGATAAACCCAAGGAGATACATGCTTAAACAGATACTAATCAAACTAACAAAGACTAAACACAAAGAAAGAATATTAAAAGCAGCAAGGGAGAAGGAACAAGTAACATACAAGGGAAATCCCATATGCTTAACAACTGACCTTTCAGCAAAAATTCTGCAGGCAAGAAAGGAATGGCAGGATATAAGTATTGAAAGGGAAAAATCTACAGCCAAGATTACCGTACCCAGCAAGGATCTCATTCAAAATTGACCAAGAAATCAAAAGCTTTTCAGACAAGCAAAAATTAAGAGAATTCAGTACCACCAAACCAGCTTTACAACAAATGTTAAAGGGACTTATATAGTCAAGAGATACAAGAGAAGAAAAAAGATTTATAAAATCAACCCCAAACAATTAGAAAATGGCAATAGGAACATATACATCAATAATTACTTTAAATGTAAATGGATTAAATGCTCCAACCAAAGACACAGACTGGCTGAATGGATACAAAAACAAGCCCCATATATATGCGGTCTACAAGAAACCCACTTCAGACCTCAAGACACATATAGACTGAAAGTGAGGGGATGGAAAAATATCTTCCATGCAAATGGGAAGCAAAAGAAAGCTGAAGTAGCAATCCTCATATCAGACAAAATAGACCTTAAAATAAAGAAGATTACAATAGATAAGGAAGGACACTACATAATGATCAAGGGATCAATCCAAGAGAAAGACATAACAATTGTAAATACCATCAGCAGCAGCAGCATGTACCCAACATAGTAGCAACTCAATACGTAAGACAAATACTTACAGAAATTAAAGGAGAAATTGACAGTAACACAGTAATAGTAGGAGACTTTAACACCCCACTCACACCAATGGACAGATCATCAAAACAGAAAAAAAAAAATAATAAGGAAACAAAAGTCTTAAATGATACATTAGATGAGACAGATATCATTGATATATTCAGGACATTCCTTCCAAATGCAGAAGAACACACTTTCTTCTCAAGTGCACATGATATGTTCTCCAGGATAGACCACATCTTGGGTCACAAATCAAGCCTCAGTAAATCTAAGAAAATTGAAATTGTATCAAGCATCTTTTCTGACCACAACACAGTGAGACTAGATATCAATTACAAGAAAAAAGAAAGAAAAGACTGTAAGAAAAACAAACATGTAGACATGAAATAACAAGTTTCTAAATAATCTACAGATTACTAAAGAAATCAAAAGGGAAATAAAAATATTTCTAGAAACAAACGACAATGAAACAAGAGAACTCAAAACCTATGGGATGCAGCAAATGCAGTTCTAAGAGGGAAGTTTATAACAATACAATCCTACCTCAAGAAACAAGAAAAACATCGAATAGACAACCTAACTTTACACCTAAAACACCTGGGAAAAGAAGAAGAAAAAAATTAGTAGAAGGAAACAAACCATAAAGATCTGAGCAGAAATAAATGAAAAGGAAATGAAAGAAACAGTAGTAAAGATTAATAAAACTAAAAGCTGGTTCATTGAGAAGATAAACAAAACTGACAAACATTTAGCCAGACTCATCAAGAAAAAAAGAGAATCAAATCAACAAAATTAGAAATGAAAAAGGAACTGACAATGCAGAAATACAAAGGATTATAAGAGACTATTATGAACAACTATATGGCAATAAAGTGGATAACCTGGAGGAAATGGGCAGATTCTTAGAAAAGTTCAATCTTCCAAGACTGAACCAGGAAGAAATAGAAATTATGAACAATGCAATTACAAGCACTGAAATTGAAGCTGTGATCAAAAATCTCCCAAGAAACAAAAGCCCAGGATCAGATGGCTTCACAGGAGAATTCTATCAAATATTAAGAGAAAAGCTACTGCCTATCCTTCTAAAACTCTTTCAACAAATTGCAGAGGAAAGCACACTTCCAAACTCATTCTATGAGGCCACCATCACCCTGATACCAAAACCAGGCAAAGACAACACAAAAAAAGAACACTCTAGGCTAATATCACTGATGAACATAGATTCAAAAATCCTCAACAAAAATTTAGCATACAGAATTTAGCAATGCATCAAAAAGCTCATAAACCATGATCAAGTTGGGTTTATCCCAGGGATGCAAGGATTCTTCAGTATACACAAA